>NW_026536049.1:0-36517 GCF_028551555.1 Melozone crissalis | reverse complement strand
ACAACACTGCGATTGTGTGCGCAGCTTGCCAACTGAGAGAAAACAGTACCTGACCACTCTCCTGCCTTTTCTATTCACATGAACATTCGATTGCAAGCTGTTTTGGACAACTTCTTTCTCTTCTTGCAAAACACTCGGCAGACCTGCGTGCAGCCTCTAGAACACGATGGGAGATGTTTTTTGTGCTGGCACAGTTTCTCCTTGCCAGACAGAGTGGAAAAGCTTTTGCTAAGATGTAGACGAGAAGAGAGGCTAAAGACGAAAGGTACGGTTGCTCTGCAGAGCTAAGCACCGCTCCCGGGCCTCTTTCGGCAGAAGGCGCACACCGCAGAGCACTGTGAGCGGCAGAATCGTCTTTGCGCGAAGAAGCAGCTTCTTCGTCTCCGGGAGCCGGAGAGAGCGGCAACTTCGCAAGGTGATGAAACAAGCTGTACAACACTGCGATTGTGTGCGCAGCTTGCCAACTGAGAGAAAACAGTACCTGACCACTCTCCTGCCTTTTCTATTCACATGAACATTCGATTGCAAGCTGTTTTGGACAACTTTCTTTCTCTTCTTGCAAAACACTCGGCAGACCTCCGTGCAGCCTCTAGAACTCGATGGGAGATGTTTTCTGTGCTGGCACAGTTTCTCTTGCCAGACAGAGTGGAAAAGCTTTTTGCTAAGATGTAGACGAGAAGAGAGGCTAAAGACGAAGGTACGGTGCTCTGCAGAGCTAAGCACCGCTCCCGGGCGTCTTTCGGCAGAAGGCGCACACCGCAGAGCACTGTGAGCGGCAGAATCGTCTTTGCGCGAAGAAGCAGCTTCTTCGTCTCCGGGAGCCGAGAGAGCGGCAACTTGGCAAAGGTGATGAAACAAGCTGTACAACACTGCGATTGTGTGCGCAGCTTGCCAAGTGAGAGAAAACAGTACCTGACCACTCTCCTGCCTTTTCTATTCACATGAACATTCGATTGCAAGCTGTTTTGGACAACTTTCTTTCTCTTCTTGCAAAACACTCGGCAGACCTCCGTGCAGCTCTAGAACACGATGGGAGATGTTTTTTGTGCTGCACTGTTTCTCCTTGCCAGACAGAGTGGAAAAGCTTTTTGCTAAGATGTAGACGAGAAGAGAGGCTAAAGACGAAGGTACGGTGCTCTGCAGAGCTAAGCACCGCTCCCGGGCGTCTTTCGCAGAAGGCGCACACCGCAGAGCACTGTGAGCGGCAGAATCGTCTTTGCGCGAAGAGCAGCTTCTTCGTCTCCGGGAGCCGGAGAGAGCGGCAACTTGGCAAAGGTGATGAAACAAGCTGTACAACACTGCGAGTGTGTGCGCAGCTTGCCAAGTGAGAGAAAACAGTACCTGACCACTCTCCTGCCTTTTCTATTCACATGAACATTCGGATTGCAAGCTGTTTTGGACAACTTTCTTTCTCTTCTTGCAAAACACTCGCAGACCTCCGTGCAGCCTCTAGAACTCGATGGGAGATGTTTTCTGTGCTGGCACAGTTTTACCTTGCCAGACAGAGTGGAAAAGCTTTTTGCTAAGATGTAGACGAGAAGAGAGGCTAAAGAAGCACGTATGGTGCTTCTCAGAGCTAAGCACAGCTCCCGGGGCTCTTTCGGCAGAAGGCGCACACCGCAGAGCACTGTGAGCGGCAGAATCGTCTTTGCGCGAAGAAGCAGCTTCTTCGTCTCCGGGAGCCGGAGAGAGCGCAACTTGGCAAAGGTGATGAAACAAGCTGTACAACACTGCGATTGTGTGCGCAGCGTGCCAACTGAGAGAAAACAGTACCTGACCACTCTCCTGCCTTTTCTATTCACATGAACATTCGATTGCAAGCTGTTTTGGACAACTTTCTTTCTCTTCTTGCAAACACTCGGCAGACCTCCGTGCAGCCTCTAGAACACGATGGGAGATGTTTTCTGTGCTGCACAGTTTCTCCTTGCCAGACAGAGTGGAAAAGCTTTTTGCTAAGATGTAGACGAGAAGAGAGGCTAAAGACGAAGGTACGGTGCTTCTCAGAGCTAAGCACCGCTCCCGGGCCTCTTCGGCAGAAGGCGCACACAGCAGAGCACTGTGAGCGGCAGAATCGTCTTTGCGCGAAGAAGCAGCTTCTTCGTCTCCGGGAGCCGGAGAGAGCGGCAACTTCGCAAAGGTGATGAAACAAGCTGTACAACACTGCGATTGTGTGCGCAGCTTGCCAACTGAGAGAAACAGTACCTGACCACTCTCCTGCCTTTTCGATTCACGGTGAACATTCGATTGCAAGCTGTTTTGGACAACTTTCTTTCTCTTCTTGCAAAACACTCGGCAGACCTCCGTGCAGCCTCTAGAACACGATGGGAGATGTTTTCTGTGCTGGCACAGTTTCTCCTTGCCAGACAGAGTGGAAAAGCTTTTTGCTAAGATGTAGACGAGAAGAGAGGCTAAAAACGAAGGTACGGTGCTCTGCAGAGCTAAGCACAGCTCCCGGGGCTCTTCGGCAGAAGGCGCACACAGCAGAGCACTGTGAGCGCAGAATCGTCTTTGCGCGAAGAAGCAGCTTCTTCGTCTCCGGGAGCCGGAGAGAGCGGCAACTTCGCAAAGGTGATGAAACAAGCTGTACAACACTGCGATTGTAGTGCGCAGCTTGCCAACTGAGAGGAAAACAGTACCTGACCACTCTCCTGCCTTTTCTATTCACATGAACATTCGATTGCAAGCTGTTTTGGACAACTTTCTTTCTCTTCTTGCAAAACACTCGACAGACCTGCGTGCAGCCTCTAGAACACGATGGGAGATGTTTCTGTGCTGGCACAGTTTCTCCTTGCCAGACAGAGTGAAAAGCTTTTTGCTAAGACGTAGACGAGAAGAGAGGCTAAAGACGAAGGTACGGTGCTCTGCAGAGCTAAGCACCGCTCCCGGGCCTCTTTCGGCAGAAGGCGCACACCGCAGAGCACTGTGAGCGGCAGAATCGTCTTTGCGCGAAGAAGCAGCTCTTCGTCTCCGGAGCCGGAGAGAGCGGCAACTTCGCAAAGGTGATGAAACAAGCTGTACACACTGCGATTGTGGTGCGCAGCTTGCCAACTGAGAGAAAACAGTACCTGACCACTCTCTGCCTTTCTATTCACATGAACATTCGATTGCAAGCTGTTTTGGACAACTTCTTTCTCTTCTTGCAAAACACTCGCAGACCTGCGTGCAGCCTCTAGAACACGATGGGAGATGTTTTCTGTGCTGGCACAGTTTCTCCTTGCAGACAGAGTGGAAAAGCTTTTTGCTAAGATGTAGACGAGAAGAGAGGCTAAAGACGAAGGAACGGTGCTCTGCAGAGCTAAGCACCGCTCCCGGACCTCCTTCGGCAGAAGGCGCACACCGCAGAGCACTGTGAGCGGCAGAATCGTCTTTGCGCGAAGAAGCAGCTTCTTCGTCTCCGGGAGCCGGAGAGAGCGGCAACTCGCAAAGGTGATGAAACAGCTGTACAACACTGCGATTGTGTGCGCAGCTTGCCAACTGAGAGAAAACAGTACCTGACCACTCTCCTGCCTTTTCTATTCACGTGAACATTCGATTGCAAGCTGTTTTGGACAACTTTCTTTCTCTTCTTGCAAAACACTCGGCAGACCTCCGTGCAGCCTCTAGAACACGATGGGAGATGTTTTCTGTGCTGGCACAGTTTCTCCTTGCCAGACAGAGTGGAAAAGCTTTTGCTAAGATGTAGACGAGAAGAGAGTCTAAAGAAGCACGTATGGTGCTTCTCAGAGCTAAGCACCGCTCCCGGGGCTCTTTCGGCAGAAGCGCACACCGCAGAGCACTGTGAGCGGCAGAATCGTCTTTGCGCGAAGAGCAGCTTCTTCGTCTCCGGGAGCCGGAGAGAGCGGCAACTTCGCAAAGGTGATGAAACAAGCTGTACAACACTGCGATTGTGTGCGCAGCTTGCCACTGAGAGAAACAGTACCTGACACTCTCCTGCCTTTTCTATTCAGATGAACATTCGATTGCAAGCTGTTTTGGACAACTTTCTTCTCTTCTTGCAAAACACTCGGCAGACCTCCGTGCAGCTCTAGAACACGATGGGAGATGTTTTCTGTGCTGGCACAGTTTTCTCCTTGCCAGACAGAGTGGAAAAGCTTTTTGCTAAGATGTAGACGAGAAGAGAGGCTAAAGACGAAGGTACGGTGCTCTGCAGAGCTAAGCACCGCTCCCGGACCTCTTTCGGCAGAAGTCGCACACCGCAGAGCACTGTGAGCGGCAGAATCGTCTTTGCGCGAAGAAGCAGCTTCTTCGTCTCCGGGAGCCGGAGAGAGCGGCAACTTGGCAAAGGTGATGAACAAGCTGTACAACACTGCGATTGTGTGCGCAGCTTGCCAAGTGAGAGAAAACAGTACCTGACCACTCTCCTGCCTTTTCTATTCACATGAACATTCGATTGCAAGCTGTTTTGGACAACTTTCTTTCTCTTGTTGCAAAACACTCGGCAGACCTCCGTGCAGCCTCTAGAACACGATGGGAGATGTTTTCTGTGCTGGCACAGTTTCTCCTTGCCAGACAGAGTTGAAAAGCTTTTTGCTAAAACGTAGACGAGAAGAGAGGCTAAAGAAGCTGGTACGGTGCTTCTCAGAGCTAAGCACCGCTCCCGGGGCTCTTTCGGCAGAAGGCGCACACCGCAGAGCACTGTGAGCGGCAGAATCGTCTTTGCGCGAAGAAGCAGCTTCTTCGTCTCCGGGAGCCGGAGAGAGCGGCAACTTCGCAAAGGTGATGAAACAAGCTGTACAACACTGCGATTGTGTGCGCAGCTTGCCAAGTGAGAGAAAACAGTACCTGACCACTCTCCTGCCTTTTCTATTCACATGAACATTCGATTGCAAGCTGTTTTGGACAACTTTCTTTCTCTTCTTGCAAAACACTCGGCAGACCTCCGTGCAGCCTCTAGAACACGATGGGAGATGTTTTCTGTGCTGGCACAGTTTCTCCTTGCCAGACAGAGTGGAAAAGCTTTTTGCTAAGATGTAGACGAGAAGAGAGGCTAAAGACGAAGGTACGGTGCTCTGCAGAGCTAAGCACCGCTCCCGGGCCTCTTTCGGCAGAAGGCGCACACCGCAGAGCACTGTGAGCGGCAGAATCGTCTTTGCGCGAAGAAGCAGCTTCTTCGTCTCCGGGAGCCGGAGAGAGCGGCAACTTCGCAAACGTGATGAAACAAGCTGTACAACACTGCGATTGTGTGCGCAGCTTGCCAAGTGAGAGAAAACAGTACCTGACCACTCTCCTGCCTTTTCTATTCACATGAACATTCGATTGCAAGCTGTTTTGGACAACTTTCTTTCTCTTCTTGCAAAACACTCGGCAGACCTCCGTGCAGCCTCTAGAACACGATGGGAGATGTTTTTTGTGCTGGCACAGTTTCTCCTTGCCAGACAGAGTGGAAAAGCTTTTTGCTAAGATGTAGACGAGAAGAGAGGCTAAAGACGAAGGTACGGTGCTCTGCAGAGCTAAGCACCGCTCCCGGGCGTCTTTCGGCAGAAGGCGCACACCGCAGAGCACAGTGAGCGGCAGAATCGTCTTTGCGCGAAGAAGCAGCTTCTTCGTCTCCGGGAGCCGGAGAGAGCGGCAACTTCGCAAAGGTGATGAAACAAGCTGTACAACACTGCGATTGTGTGCGCAGCTTGCCAACTGAGAGAAAACAGTACCTGACCACTCTCCTGCCTTTTCTATTCACATGAACATTCGATTGCAAGCTGTTTTGGACAACTTTCTTTCTCTTCTTGCAAAACACTCGGCAGACCTCCGTGCAGCCTCTAGAACTCGATGGGAGATGTTTTCTGTGCTGGCACAGTTTTACCTTGCCAGACAGAGTGGAAAAGCTTTTTGCTAAGATGTAGACGAGAAGAGAGGCTAAAGAAGCACATATGGTGCTTCTCAGAGCTAAGCACAGCTCCCGGGGCTCTTTCGGCAGAAGGCGCACACCGCAGAGCACTGTGAGCGGCAGAATCGTCTTTGCGCGAAGAAGCAGCTTCTTCGTCTCCGGGAGCCGGAGAGAGCGGCAACTTGGCAAAGGTGATGAAACAAGCTGTACAACACTGCGATTGTGTGCGCAGCTTGCCAACTGAGAGAAAACAGTACCTGACCACTCTCCTGCCTTTTCTATTCAGATGAACAGTCGATTGCAAGCTGTTTTGGACAACTTTCTTTCTCTTCTTGCAAAACACTCGGCAGACCTCCGTGCAGCCTCTAGAACTCGATGGGAGATGTTTTCTGTGCTGGCACAGTTTTACCTTGCCAGACAGAGTGGAAAAGCTTTTTGCTAAGATGTAGACGAGAAGAGAGGCTAAAGAAGCACGTATGGTGCTTCTCAGAGCTAAGCACAGCTCCCGGGGCTCTTTCGGCAGAAGGCGCACACCGCAGAGCACTGTGAGCGGCAGAATCGTCTTTGCGCGAAGAAGCAGCTTCTTCGTCTCCGGGAGCCGGAGAGAGCGGCAACTTGGCATAGGTGATGAAACAAGCTGTACAACACTGCGATTGTGAGCGTAGCTTGCCAACTGAGAGAAAACAGTACCTGACCACTCTCCTGCCTTTTCTATTCACATGAACATTCGATTGCAAGCTGTTTTGGACAACTTTCTTTCTCGTCTTCAAAAACACTCGGCAGACCTCCGTGCAGCCTCTAGAACACGATGGGAGATGTTTTCTGTGCTGGCACAGTTTCTCCTTGCCAGACAGAGTGGAAAAGCTTTTTGCTAAGATGTAGACGAGAAGAGAGGCTAAAGACGAAGGTACGGTGCTCTGCAGAGCTAAGCACCGCTCCCGGGCCTCTTTCGGCAGAAGGCGCACACCGCAGAGCACTGTGAGCGGCAGAATCGTCTTTGCGCGAAGAAGCAGCTTCTTCGTCTCCGGGAGCCGGAGAGAGCGGCAACTTGGCAAAGGTGATGAAACAAGCTGTACAACACTGCGATTGTGTGCGCAGCGTGCCAACTGAGAGAAAACAGTACCTGACCACTCTCCTGCCTTTTCTATTCACATGAACATTCGATTGCAAGCTGTTTTGGACAACTTTCTTTCTCTTCTTGCAAAACACTCGGCAGACCTCCGTGCAGCCTCTAGAACACGATGGGAGATGTTTTCTGTGCTGGCACAGTTTCTCCTTGCCAGACAGAGTGGAAAAGCTTTTTGCTAAGATGTAGACGAGAAGAGAGGCTAAAGAAGCAGGTACGGTGCTCTGCAGAGCTAAGCACAGCTCCAGGGCCTCTTTCGGCAGAAGGCGCACACCGCAGAGCACTGTGAGCGGCAGAATCGTCTTTGCGCGAAGAAGCAGCTTCTTCGTCTCCGGGAGCCGGAGAGAGCGGCAACTTGGCAAAGGTGATGAAACAAGCTGTACAACACTGCGATTGTGTGCGCAGCTTGCCAACTGAGAGAAAACAGTACCTGACCACTCTCCTGCCTTTTCTATTCAGATGAACATTCGATTGCAAGCTGTTTTGGACAACTTTCTTTCTCTTCTTGCAAAACACTCGACAGACCTGCGTGCAGCCTCTAGAACACGATGGGAGATGTTTTCTGTGCTGGCAGAGTTTCTCCTTGCCAGACAGAGTGGAAAAGCTTTTTGCTAAGATGTAGACGAGAAGAGAGGCTAAAGACGAAGTTACGGTGCTCTGCAGAGCTAAGCACCGCTCCCGGACCTCTTTCGGCAGAAGGCGCACACCGCAGAGCACTGTGAGCGGCAGAATCGTCTTTGCGCGAAGAAGCAGCTTCTTCGTCTCCGGGAGCCGGAGAGAGCGGCAACTTCGCAAAGGTGATGAAACAAGCTGTACAACACTGCGATTGTGTGCGCAGCTTGCCAACTGAGAGAAAACAGTACCTGACCACTCTCCTGCCTTTTCTATTCACATGAACATTCGATTGCAAGCTGTTTTGGACAACTTTCTTTCTCTTCTTGCAAAACACTCGGCAGACCTCCGTGCAGCCTCTAGAACTCGATGGGAGATGTTTTCTGTGCTGGCACAGTTTCTCCTTGCCAGACAGAGTGGAAAAGCTTTTTGCTAAGATGTAGACGAGAAGAGAGGCTAAAGACGAAGGTACGGTGCTCTGCAGAGCTAAGCACCGCTCCCGGACCTCTTTCGGCAGAAGGCGCACACCGCAGAGCACTGTGAGCGGCAGAATCGTCTTTGCGCGAAGAAGCAGCTTCTTCGTCTCCGGGAGCCGGAGAGAGCGGCAACTTGGCAAAGGTGATGAAACAAGCTGTACAACACTGCGATTGTGTGCGCAGCGTGCCAACTGAGAGAAAACAGTACCTGACCACTCTCCTGCCTTTTCTATTCACATGAACATTCGATTGCAAGCTGTTTTGGACAACTTTCTTTCTCTTCTTGAAAAACACTCAGCAGACCTCCGTGCAGCCTCTAGAACACGATGGGAGGTGTTTTCTGTGCTGGCACAGTTTCTCCTTGCCAGACAGAGTGGAAAAGCTTTTTGCTAAGATGTAGACGAGAAGAGAGGCTAAAGACGAAGGTACGGTGCTCTGCAGAGCTAAGCACCGCTCCCGGGCGTCTTTCGGCAGAAGGCGCACACCGCAGAGCACTGTGAGCGGCAGAATCGTCTTTGCGCGAAGAAGCAGCTTCTTCGTCTCCGGGAGCCGGAGAGAGCGGCAACTTGGCAAAGGTGATGAAACAAGCTGTACAACCCTGCGATTGTGTGCGCAGCTTGCCAACTGAGAGAAAACAGTACCTGACCACTCTCCTGCCTTTTCTATTCACATGAACATTCGATTGCAAGCTGTTTTGGACAACTTTCTTTCTCTTCTTGCAAAACACTCGGCAGACCTGCGTGCAGCCTCTAGAACACGATGGGAGATGTTTTCTGTGCTGGCACAGTTTCTCCTTGCCAGACAGAGTGGAAAAGCTTTTTGCTAAGATGTAGACGAGAAGAGAGGCTAAAGACGAAGGTACGGTGCTCTGCAGAGCTAAGCACCGCTCCCGGGGCTCTTTCGGCAGAAGGCGCACACCGCAGAGCACTGTGAGCGGCAGAATCGTCTTTGCGCGAAGAAGCAGCTTCTTCGTCTCCGGGAGCCGGAGAGAGCGGCAACTTCGCAAAGGTGATGAAACAAGCTGTACAACACTGCGATTGTGTGCGCAGCTTGCCAACTGAGAGAAAACAGTACCTGACCACTCTCCTGCCTTTTCTATTCACATGAACATTCGATTGCAAGCTGTTTTGGACAACTTTCTTTCTCTTCTTGCAAAACACTCGGCAGACCTCCGTGCAGCCTCTAGAACTCGATGGGAGATGTTTTCTGTGCTGGCACAGTTTCTCCTTGCCAGACAGAGTGGAAAAGCTTTTTGCTAAGATGTAGACGAGAAGAGAGGCTAAAGACGAAGGTACGGTGCTCTGCAGAGCTAAGCACCGCTCCCGGGCCTCTTTCGGCAGAAGGCGCACACCGCAGAGCACTGTGAGCGGCAGAATCGTCTTTGCGCGAAGAAGCAGCTTCTTCGTCTCCGGGAGCCGGAGAGAGCGGCAACTTGGCAAAGGTGATGAAACAAGCTGTACAACACTGCGATTGTGTGCGCAGCGTGCCAACTGAGAGAAAACAGTACCTGACCACTCTCCTGCCTTTTCTATTCACATGAACATTCGATTGCAAGCTGTTTTGGACAACTTTCTTTCTCTTCTTGCAAAACACTCGGCAGACCTGCGTGCAGCCTCTAGAACACGATGGGAGATGTTTTCTGTGCTGGCACAGTTTCTCCTTGCCAGACAGAGTGGAAAAGCTTTTTGCTAAGATGTAGACGAGAAGAGAGGCTAAAGACGAAGGTACGGTGCTCTGCAGAGCTAAGCACCGCTCCCGGACCTCCTTCGGCAGAAGGCGCACACCGCAGAGCACTGTGAGCGGCAGAATCGTCTTTGCGCGAAGAAGCAGCTTCTTCGTCTCCGGGAGCCGGAGAGAGCGGCAACTTCGCAAAGGTGATGAAACAAGCTGTACAACACTGCGATTGTGTGCGCAGCTTGCCAACTGAGAGAAAACAGTACCTGACCACTCTCCTGCCTTTTCTATTCACGTGAACATTCGATTGCAAGCTGTTTTGGACAACTTTCTTTCTCTTCTTGCAAAACACTCGGCAGACCTCCGTGCAGCCTCTAGAACACGATGGGAGATGTTTTCTGTGCTGGCACAGTTTCTCCTTGCCAGACAGAGTGGAAAAGCTTTTTGCTAAGATGTAGACGAGAAGAGAGGCTAAAGAAGCACGTATGGTGCTTCTCAGAGCTAAGCACCGCTCCCGGGGCTCTTTCGGCAGAAGGCGCACACCGCAGAGCACTGTGAGCGGCAGAATCGTCTTTGCGCGAAGAAGCAGCTTCTTCGTCTCCGGGAGCCGGAGAGAGCGGCAACTTCGCAAAGGTGATGAAACAAGCTGTACAACACTGCGATTGTGTGCGCAGCTTGCCAACTGAGAGAAAACAGTACCTGACCACTCTCCTGCCTTTTCTATTCAGATGAACATTCGATTGCAAGCTGTTTTGGACAACTTTCTTTCTCTTCTTGCAAAACACTCGGCAGACCTCCGTGCAGCCTCTAGAACACGATGGGAGATGTTTTCTGTGCTGGCACAGTTTCTCCTTGCCAGACAGAGTGGAAAAGCTTTTTGCTAAGATGTAGACGAGAAGAGAGGCTAAAGACGAAGGTACGGTGCTCTGCAGAGCTAAGCACCGCTCCCGGACCTCTTTCGGCAGAAGTCGCACACCGCAGAGCACTGTGAGCGGCAGAATCGTCTTTGCGCGAAGAAGCAGCTTCTTCGTCTCCGGGAGCCGGAGAGAGCGGCAACTTGGCAAAGGTGATGAAACAAGCTGTACAACACTGCGATTGTGTGCGCAGCTTGCCAAGTGAGAGAAAACAGTACCTGACCACTCTCCTGCCTTTTCTATTCACATGAACATTCGATTGCAAGCTGTTTTGGACAACTTTCTTTCTCTTGTTGCAAAACACTCGGCAGACCTCCGTGCAGCCTCTAGAACACGATGGGAGATGTTTTCTGTGCTGGCACAGTTTCTCCTTGCCAGACAGAGTTGAAAAGCTTTTTGCTAAAACGTAGACGAGAAGAGAGGCTAAAGAAGCTGGTACGGTGCTTCTCAGAGCTAAGCACCGCTCCCGGGGCTCTTTCGGCAGAAGGCGCACACCGCAGAGCACTGTGAGCGGCAGAATCGTCTTTGCGCGAAGAAGCAGCTTCTTCGTCTCCGGGAGCCGGAGAGAGCGGCAACTTCGCAAAGGTGATGAAACAAGCTGTACAACACTGCGATTGTGTGCGCAGCTTGCCAAGTGAGAGAAAACAGTACCTGACCACTCTCCTGCCTTTTCTATTCACATGAACATTCGATTGCAAGCTGTTTTGGACAACTTTCTTTCTCTTCTTGCAAAACACTCGGCAGACCTCCGTGCAGCCTCTAGAACACGATGGGAGATGTTTTCTGTGCTGGCACAGTTTCTCCTTGCCAGACAGAGTGGAAAAGCTTTTTGCTAAGATGTAGACGAGAAGAGAGGCTAAAGAAGCACATATGGTGCTTCTCAGAGCTAAGCACAGCTCCCGGGGCTCTTTCGGCAGAAGGCGCACACCGCAGAGCACTGTGAGCGGCAGAATCGTCTTTGCGCGAAGAAGCAGCTTCTTCGTCTCCGGGAGCCGGAGAGAGCGGCAACTTGGCAAAGGTGATGAAACAAGCTGTACAACACTGCGATTGTGTGCGCAGCTTGCCAACTGAGAGAAAACAGTACCTGACCACTCTCCTGCCTTTTCTATTCAGATGAACAGTCGATTGCAAGCTGTTTTGGACAACTTTCTTTCTCTTCTTGCAAAACACTCGGCAGACCTCCGTGCAGCCTCTAGAACTCGATGGGAGATGTTTTCTGTGCTGGCACAGTTTTACCTTGCCAGACAGAGTGGAAAAGCTTTTTGCTAAGATGTAGACGAGAAGAGAGGCTAAAGAAGCACGTATGGTGCTTCTCAGAGCTAAGCACAGCTCCCGGGGCTCTTTCGGCAGAAGGCGCACACCGCAGAGCACTGTGAGCGGCAGAATCGTCTTTGCGCGAAGAAGCAGCTTCTTCGTCTCCGGGAGCCGGAGAGAGCGGCAACTTGGCATAGGTGATGAAACAAGCTGTACAACACTGCGATTGTGAGCGTAGCTTGCCAACTGAGAGAAAACAGTACCTGACCACTCTCCTGCCTTTTCTATTCACATGAACATTCGATTGCAAGCTGTTTTGGACAACTTTCTTTCTCGTCTTCAAAAACACTCGGCAGACCTCCGTGCAGCCTCTAGAACACGATGGGAGATGTTTTCTGTGCTGGCACAGTTTCTCCTTGCCAGACAGAGTGGAAAAGCTTTTTGCTAAGATGTAGACGAGAAGAGAGGCTAAAGACGAAGGTACGGTGCTCTGCAGAGCTAAGCACCGCTCCCGGGCCTCTTTCGGCAGAAGGCGCACACCGCAGAGCACTGTGAGCGGCAGAATCGTCTTTGCGCGAAGAAGCAGCTTCTTCGTCTCCGGGAGCCGGAGAGAGCGGCAACTTGGCAAAGGTGATGAAACAAGCTGTACAACACTGCGATTGTGTGCGCAGCGTGCCAACTGAGAGAAAACAGTACCTGACCACTCTCCTGCCTTTTCTATTCACATGAACATTCGATTGCAAGCTGTTTTGGACAACTTTCTTTCTCTTCTTGCAAAACACTCGGCAGACCTCCGTGCAGCCTCTAGAACACGATGGGAGATGTTTTCTGTGCTGGCACAGTTTCTCCTTGCCAGACAGAGTGGAAAAGCTTTTTGCTAAGATGTAGACGAGAAGAGAGGCTAAAGAAGCAGGTACGGTGCTCTGCAGAGCTAAGCACAGCTCCAGGGCCTCTTTCGGCAGAAGGCGCACACCGCAGAGCACTGTGAGCGGCAGAATCGTCTTTGCGCGAAGAAGCAGCTTCTTCGTCTCCGGGAGCCGGAGAGAGCGGCAACTTGGCAAAGGTGATGAAACAAGCTGTACAACACTGCGATTGTGTGCGCAGCTTGCCAACTGAGAGAAAACAGTACCTGACCACTCTCCTGCCTTTTCTATTCAGATGAACATTCGATTGCAAGCTGTTTTGGACAACTTTCTTTCTCTTCTTGCAAAACACTCGACAGACCTGCGTGCAGCCTCTAGAACACGATGGGAGATGTTTTCTGTGCTGGCAGAGTTTCTCCTTGCCAGACAGAGTGGAAAAGCTTTTTGCTAAGATGTAGACGAGAAGAGAGGCTAAAGACGAAGGTACGGTGCTTCTCAGAGCTAAGCACCGCTCCCGGGCCTCTTTCGGCAGAAGGCGCACACAGCAGAGCACTGTGAGCGGCAGAATCGTCTTTGCGCGAAGAAGCAGCTTCTTCGTCTCCGGGAGCCGGAGAGAGCGGCAACTTCGCAAAGGTGATGAAACAAGCTGTACAACACTGCGATTGTGTGCGCAGCTTGCCAACTGAGAGAAAACAGTACCTGACCACTCTCCTGCCTTTTCGATTCACGTGAACATTCGATTGCAAGCTGTTTTGGACAACTTTCTTTCTCTTCTTGCAAAACACTCGGCAGACCTCCGTGCAGCCTCTAGAACACGATGGGAGATGTTTTCTGTGCTGGCACAGTTTCTCCTTGCCAGACAGAGTGGAAAAGCTTTTTGCTAAGATGTAGACGAGAAGAGAGGCTAAAAACGAAGGTACGGTGCTCTGCAGAGCTAAGCACAGCTCCCGGGGCTCTTTCGGCAGAAGGCGCACACAGCAGAGCACTGTGAGCGGCAGAATCGTCTTTGCGCGAAGAAGCAGCTTCTTCGTCTCCGGGAGCCGGAGAGAGCGGCAACTTCGCAAAGGTGATGAAACAAGCTGTACAACACTGCGATTGTGTGCGCAGCTTGCCAACTGAGAGAAAACAGTACCTGACCACTCTCCTGCCTTTTCTATTCACATGAACATTCGATTGCAAGCTGTTTTGGACAACTTTCTTTCTCTTCTTGCAAAACACTCGACAGACCTGCGTGCAGCCTCTAGAACACGATGGGAGATGTTTTCTGTGCTGGCACAGTTTCTCCTTGCCAGACAGAGTGGAAAAGCTTTTTGCTAAGACGTAGACGAGAAGAGAGGCTAAAGACGAAGGTACGGTGCTCTGCAGAGCTAAGCACCGCTCCCGGGCCTCTTTCGGCAGAAGGCGCACACCGCAGAGCACTGTGAGCGGCAGAATCGTCTTTGCGCGAAGAAGCAGCTTCTTCGTCTCCGGGAGCCGGAGAGAGCGGCAACTTCGCAAAGGTGATGAAACAAGCTGTACAACACTGCGATTGTGTGCGCAGCTTGCCAACTGAGAGAAAACAGTACCTGACCACTCTCCTGCCTTTTCTATTCACATGAACATTCGATTGCAAGCTGTTTTGGACAACTTTCTTTCTCTTCTTGCAAAACACTCGGCAGACCTGCGTGCAGCCTCTAGAACACGATGGGAGATGTTTTCTGTGCTGGCACAGTTTCTCCTTGCCAGACAGAGTGGAAAAGCTTTTTGCTAAGATGTAGACGAGAAGAGAGGCTAAAGACGAAGGTACGGTGCTCTGCAGAGCTAAGCACCGCTCCCGGACCTCCTTCGGCAGAAGGCGCACACCGCAGAGCACTGTGAGCGGCAGAATCGTCTTTGCGCGAAGAAGCAGCTTCTTCGTCTCCGGGAGCCGGAGAGAGCGGCAACTTCGCAAAGGTGATGAAACAAGCTGTACAACACTGCGATTGTGTGCGCAGCTTGCCAACTGAGAGAAAACAGTACCTGACCACTCTCCTGCCTTTTCTATTCACGTGAACATTCGATTGCAAGCTGTTTTGGACAACTTTCTTTCTCTTCTTGCAAAACACTCGGCAGACCTCCGTGCAGCCTCTAGAACACGATGGGAGATGTTTTCTGTGCTGGCACAGTTTCTCCTTGCCAGACAGAGTGGAAAAGCTTTTTGCTAAGATGTAGACGAGAAGAGAGGCTAAAGAAGCACGTATGGTGCTTCTCAGAGCTAAGCACCGCTCCCGGGGCTCTTTCGGCAGAAGGCGCACACCGCAGAGCACTGTGAGCGGCAGAATCGTCTTTGCGCGAAGAAGCAGCTTCTTCGTCTCCGGGAGCCGGAGAGAGCGGCAACTTCGCAAAGGTGATGAAACAAGCTGTACAACACTGCGATTGTGTGCGCAGCTTGCCAACTGAGAGAAAACAGTACCTGACCACTCTCCTGCCTTTTCTATTCAGATGAACATTCGATTGCAAGCTGTTTTGGACAACTTTCTTTCTCTTCTTGCAAAACACTCGGCAGACCTCCGTGCAGCCTCTAGAACACGATGGGAGATGTTTTCTGTGCTGGCACAGTTTCTCCTTGCCAGACAGAGTGGAAAAGCTTTTTGCTAAGATGTAGACGAGAAGAGAGGCTAAAGACGAAGGTACGGTGCTCTGCAGAGCTAAGCACCGCTCCCGGACCTCTTTCGGCAGAAGTCGCACACCGCAGAGCACTGTGAGCGGCAGAATCGTCTTTGCGCGAAGAAGCAGCTTCTTCGTCTCCGGGAGCCGGAGAGAGCGGCAACTTGGCAAAGGTGATGAAACAAGCTGTACAACACTGCGATTGTGTGCGCAGCTTGCCAAGTGAGAGAAAACAGTACCTGACCACTCTCCTGCCTTTTCTATTCACATGAACATTCGATTGCAAGCTGTTTTGGACAACTTTCTTTCTCTTGTTGCAAAACACTCGGCAGACCTCCGTGCAGCCTCTAGAACACGATGGGAGATGTTTTCTGTGCTGGCACAGTTTCTCCTTGCCAGACAGAGTTGAAAAGCTTTTTGCTAAAACGTAGACGAGAAGAGAGGCTAAAGACGAAGGTACGGTGCTCTGCAGAGCTAAGCACCGCTCCCGGGCCTCTTTCGGCAGAAGGCGCACACCGCAGAGCACTGTGAGCGGCAGAATCGTCTTTGCGCGAAGAAGCAGCTTCTTCGTCTCCGGGAGCCGGAGAGAGCGGCAACTTCGCAAACGTGATGAAACAAGCTGTACAACACTGCGATTGTGTGCGCAGCTTGCCAAGTGAGAGAAAACAGTACCTGACCACTCTCCTGCCTTTTCTATTCACATGAACATTCGATTGCAAGCTGTTTTGGACAACTTTCTTTCTCTTCTTGCAAAACACTCGGCAGACCTCCGTGCAGCCTCTAGAACACGATGGGAGATGTTTTTTGTGCTGGCACAGTTTCTCCTTGCCAGACAGAGTGGAAAAGCTTTTTGCTAAGATGTAGACGAGAAGAGAGGCTAAAGACGAAGGTACGGTGCTCTGCAGAGCTAAGCACCGCTCCCGGGCGTCTTTCGGCAGAAGGCGCACACCGCAGAGCACAGTGAGCGGCAGAATCGTCTTTGCGCGAAGAAGCAGCTTCTTCGTCTCCGGGAGCCGGAGAGAGCGGCAACTTCGCAAAGGTGATGAAACAAGCTGTACAACACTGCGATTGTGTGCGCAGCTTGCCAACTGAGAGAAAACAGTACCTGACCACTCTCCTGCCTTTTCTATTCACATGAACATTCGATTGCAAGCTGTTTTGGACAACTTTCTTTCTCTTCTTGCAAAACACTCGGCAGACCTCCGTGCAGCCTCTAGAACTCGATGGGAGATGTTTTCTGTGCTGGCACAGTTTTACCTTGCCAGACAGAGTGGAAAAGCTTTTTGCTAAGATGTAGACGAGAAGAGAGGCTAAAGAAGCACATATGGTGCTTCTCAGAGCTAAGCACAGCTCCCGGGGCTCTTTCGGCAGAAGGCGCACACCGCAGAGCACTGTGAGCGGCAGAATCGTCTTTGCGCGAAGAAGCAGCTTCTTCGTCTTCGGGAGCCGGAGAGAGCGGCAACTTGGCAAAGGTGATGAAACAAGCTGTACAACACTGCGATTGTGTGCGCAGCTTGCCAACTGAGAGAAAACAGTACCTGACCACTCTCCTGCCTTTTCTATTCAGATGAACAGTCGATTGCAAGCTGTTTTGGACAACTTTCTTTCTCTTCTTGCAAAACACTCGGCAGACCTCCGTGCAGCCTCTAGAACTCGATGGGAGATGTTTTCTGTGCTGGCACAGTTTTACCTTGCCAGACAGAGTGGAAAAGCTTTTTGCTAAGATGTAGACGAGAAGAGAGGCTAAAGAAGCACGTATGGTGCTTCTCAGAGCTAAGCACAGCTCCCGGGGCTCTTTCGGCAGAAGGCGCACACCGCAGAGCACTGTGAGCGGCAGAATCGTCTTTGCGCGAAGAAGCAGCTTCTTCGTCTCCGGGAGCCGGAGAGAGCGGCAACTTGGCATAGGTGATGAAACAAGCTGTACAACACTGCGATTGTGAGCGTAGCTTGCCAACTGAGAGAAAACAGTACCTGACCACTCTCCTGCCTTTTCTATTCACATGAACATTCGATTGCAAGCTGTTTTGGACAACTTTCTTTCTCGTCTTCAAAAACACTCGGCAGACCTCCGTGCAGCCTCTAGAACACGATGGGAGATGTTTTCTGTGCTGGCACAGTTTCTCCTTGCCAGACAGAGTGGAAAAGCTTTTTGCTAAGATGTAGACGAGAAGAGAGGCTAAAGACGAAGGTACGGTGCTCTGCAGAGCTAAGCACCGCTCCCGGGCCTCTTTCGGCAGAAGGCGCACACCGCAGAGCACTGTGAGCGGCAGAATCGTCTTTGCGCGAAGAAGCAGCTTCTTCGTCTCCGGGAGCCGGAGAGAGCGGCAACTTGGCAAAGGTGATGAAACAAGCTGTACAACACTGCGATTGTGTGCGCAGCGTGCCAACTGAGAGAAAACAGTACCTGACCACTCTCCTGCCTTTTCTATTCAGATGAACATTCGATTGCAAGCTGTTTTGGACAACTTTCTTTCTCTTCTTGCAAAACACTCGGCAGACCTCCGTGCAGCCTCTAGAACACGATGGGAGATGTTTTCTGTGCTGGCACAGTTTCTCCTTGCCAGACAGAGTGGAAAAGCTTTTTGCTAAGATGTAGACGAGAAGAGAGGCTAAAGAAGCAGGTACGGTGCTCTGCAGAGCTAAGCACAGCTCCAGGGCCTCTTTCGGCAGAAGGCGCACACCGCAGAGCACTGTGAGCGGCAGAATCGTCTTTGCGCGAAGAAGCAGCTTCTTCGTCTCCGGGAGCCGGAGAGAGCGGCAACTTGGCAAAGGTGATGAAACAAGCTGTACAACACTGCGATTGTGTGCGCAGCTTGCCAACTGAGAGAAAACAGTACCTGACCACTCTCCTGCCTTTTCTATTCAGATGAACATTCGATTGCAAGCTGTTTTGGACAACTTTCTTTCTCTTCTTGCAAAACACTCGACAGACCTGCGTGCAGCCTCTAGAACACGATGGGAGATGTTTTCTGTGCTGGCAGAGTTTCTCCTTGCCAGACAGAGTGGAAAAGCTTTTTGCTAAGATGTAGACGAGAAGAGAGGCTAAAGACGAAGTTACGGTGCTCTGCAGAGCTAAGCACCGCTCCCGGACCTCTTTCGGCAGAAGGCGCACACCGCAGAGCACTGTGAGCGGCAGAATCGTCTTTGCGCGAAGAAGCAGCTTCTTCGTCTCCGGGAGCCGGAGAGAGCGGCAACTTCGCAAAGGTGATGAAACAAGCTGTACAACACTGCGATTGTGTGCGCAGCTTGCCAACTGAGAGAAAACAGTACCTGACCACTCTCCTGCCTTTTCTATTCACATGAACATTCGATTGCAAGCTGTTTTGGACAACTTTCTTTCTCTTCTTGCAAAACACTCGGCAGACCTCCGTGCAGCCTCTAGAACTCGATGGGAGATGTTTTCTGTGCTGGCACAGTTTCTCCTTGCCAGACAGAGTGGAAAAGCTTTTTGCTAAGATGTAGACGAGAAGAGAGGCTAAAGACGAAGGTACGGTGCTCTGCAGAGCTAAGCACCGCTCCCGGACCTCTTTCGGCAGAAGGCGCACACCGCAGAGCACTGTGAGCGGCAGAATCGTCTTTGCGCGAAGAAGCAGCTTCTTCGTCTCCGGGAGCCGGAGAGAGCGGCAACTTGGCAAAGGTGATGAAACAAGCTGTACAACACTGCGATTGTGTGCGCAGCGTGCCAACTGAGAGAAAACAGTACCTGACCACTCTCCTGCCTTTTCTATTCACATGAACATTCGATTGCAAGCTGTTTTGGACAACTTTCTTTCTCTTCTTGAAAAACACTCAGCAGACCTCCGTGCAGCCTCTAGAACACGATGGGAGGTGTTTTCTGTGCTGGCACAGTTTCTCCTTGCCAGACAGAGTGGAAAAGCTTTTTGCTAAGATGTAGACGAGAAGAGAGGCTAAAGACGAAGGTACGGTGCTCTGCAGAGCTAAGCACCGCTCCCGGGCGTCTTTCGGCAGAAGGCGCACACCGCAGAGCACTGTGAGCGGCAGAATCGTCTTTGCGCGAAGAAGCAGCTTCTTCGTCTCCGGGAGCCGGAGAGAGCGGCAACTTGGCAAAGGTGATGAAACAAGCTGTACAACCCTGCGATTGTGTGCGCAGCTTGCCAACTGAGAGAAAACAGTACCTGACCACTCTCCTGCCTTTTCTATTCACATGAACATTCGATTGCAAGCTGTTTTGGACAACTTTCTTTCTCTTCTTGCAAAACACTCGGCAGACCTCCGTGCAGCCTCTAGAACACGATGGGAGATGTTTTCTGTGCTGGCACAGTTTCTCCTTGCCAGACAGAGTGGAAAAGCTTTTTGCTAAGATGTAGACGAGAAGAGAGGCTAAAGACGAAGGTACGGTGCTCTGCAGAGCTAAGCACCGCTCCCGGGGCTCTTTCGGCAGAAGGCGCACACCGCAGAGCACTGTGAGCGGCAGAATCGTCTTTGCGCGAAGAAGCAGCTTCTTCGTCTCCGGGAGCCGGAGAGAGCGGCAACTTCGCAAAGGTGATGAAACAAGCTGTACAACACTGCGATTGTGTGCGCAGCTTGCCAACTGAGAGAAAACAGTACCTGACCACTCTCCTGCCTTTTCTATTCACATGAACATTCGATTGCAAGCTGTTTTGGACAACTTTCTTTCTCTTCTTGCAAAACACTCGGCAGACCTCCGTGCAGCCTCTAGAACTCGATGGGAGATGTTTTCTGTGCTGGCACAGTTTCTCCTTGCCAGACAGAGTGGAAAAGCTTTTTGCTAAGATGTAGACGAGAAGAGAGGCTAAAGACGAAGGTACGGTGCTCTGCAGAGCTAAGCACCGCTCCCGGGCCTCTTTCGGCAGAAGGCGCACACCGCAGAGCACTGTGAGCGGCAGAATCGTCTTTGCGCGAAGAAGCAGCTTCTTCGTCTCCGGGAGCCGGAGAGAGCGGCAACTTGGCAAAGGTGATGAAACAAGCTGTACAACACTGCGATTGTGTGCGCAGCGTGCCAACTGAGAGAAAACAGTACCTGACCACTCTCCTGCCTTTTCTATTCACATGAACATTCGATTGCAAGCTGTTTTGGACAACTTTCTTTCTCTTCTTGCAAAACACTCGGCAGACCTGCGTGCAGCCTCTAGAACACGATGGGAGATGTTTTCTGTGCTGGCACAGTTTCTCCTTGCCAGACAGAGTGGAAAAGCTTTTTGCTAAGATGTAGACGAGAAGAGAGGCTAAAGACGAAGGTACGGTGCTCTGCAGAGCTAAGCACCGCTCCCGGACCTCCTTCGGCAGAAGGCGCACACCGCAGAGCACTGTGAGCGGCAGAATCGTCTTTGCGCGAAGAAGCAGCTTCTTCGTCTCCGGGAGCCGGAGAGAGCGGCAACTTCGCAAAGGTGATGAAACAAGCTGTACAACACTGCGATTGTGTGCGCAGCTTGCCAACTGAGAGAAAACAGTACCTGACCACTCTCCTGCCTTTTCTATTCACGTGAACATTCGATTGCAAGCTGTTTTGGACAACTTTCTTTCTCTTCTTGCAAAACACTCGGCAGACCTCCGTGCAGCCTCTAGAACACGATGGGAGATGTTTTCTGTGCTGGCACAGTTTCTCCTTGCCAGACAGAGTGGAAAAGCTTTTTGCTAAGATGTAGACGAGAAGAGAGGCTAAAGAAGCACGTATGGTGCTTCTCAGAGCTAAGCACCGCTCCCGGGGCTCTTTCGGCAGAAGGCGCACACCGCAGAGCACTGTGAGCGGCAGAATCGTCTTTGCGCGAAGAAGCAGCTTCTTCGTCTCCGGGAGCCGGAGAGAGCGGCAACTTCGCAAAGGTGATGAAACAAGCTGTACAACACTGCGATTGTGTGCGCAGCTTGCCAACTGAGAGAAAACAGTACCTGACCACTCTCCTGCCTTTTCTATTCAGATGAACATTCGATTGCAAGCTGTTTTGGACAACTTTCTTTCTCTTCTTGCAAAACACTCGGCAGACCTCCGTGCAGCCTCTAGAACACGATGGGAGATGTTTTCTGTGCTGGCACAGTTTCTCCTTGCCAGACAGAGTGGAAAAGCTTTTTGCTAAGATGTAGACGAGAAGAGAGGCTAAAGACGAAGGTACGGTGCTCTGCAGAGCTAAGCACCGCTCCCGGACCTCTTTCGGCAGAAGTCGCACACCGCAGAGCACTGTGAGCGGCAGAATCGTCTTTGCGCGAAGAAGCAGCTTCTTCGTCTCCGGGAGCCGGAGAGAGCGGCAACTTGGCAAAGGTGATGAAACAAGCTGTACAACACTGCGATTGTGTGCGCAGCTTGCCAAGTGAGAGAAAACAGTACCTGACCACTCTCCTGCCTTTTCTATTCAGATGAACATTCGATTGCAAGCTGTTTTGGACAACTTTCTTTCTCTTGTTGCAAAACACTCGGCAGACCTCCGTGCAGCCTCTAGAACACGATGGGAGATGTTTTCTGTGCTGGCACAGTTTCTCCTTGCCAGACAGAGTTGAAAAGCTTTTTGCTAAAACGTAGACGAGAAGAGAGGCTAAAGAAGCTGGTACGGTGCTTCTCAGAGCTAAGCACCGCTCCCGGGGCTCTTTCGGCAGAAGGCGCACACCGCAGAGCACTGTGAGCGGCAGAATCGTCTTTGCGCGAAGAAGCAGCTTCTTCGTCTCCGGGAGCCGGAGAGAGCGGCAACTTCGCAAAGGTGATGAAACAAGCTGTACAACACTGCGATTGTGTGCGCAGCTTGCCAAGTGAGAGAAAACAGTACCTGACCACTCTCCTGCCTTTTCTATTCACATGAACATTCGATTGCAAGCTGTTTTGGACAACTTTCTTTCTCTTGTTGCAAAACACTCGGCAGACCTCCGTGCAGCCTCTAGAACACGATGGGAGATGTTTTCTGTGCTGGCACAGTTTCTCCTTGCCAGACAGAGTGGAAAAGCTTTTTGCTAAGATGTAGACGAGAAGAGAGGCTAAAGACGAAGGTACGGTGCTCTGCAGAGCTAAGCACCGCTCCCGGGCCTCTTTCGGCAGAAGGCGCACACCGCAGAGCACTGTGAGCGGCAGAATCGTCTTTGCGCGAAGAAGCAGCTTCTTCGTCTCCGGGAGCCGGAGAGAGCGGCAACTTCGCAAACGTGATGAAACAAGCTGTACAACACTGCGATTGTGTGCGCAGCTTGCCAAGTGAGAGAAAACAGTACCTGACCACTCTCCTGCCTTTTCTATTCACATGAACATTCGATTGCAAGCTGTTTTGGACAACTTTCTTTCTCTTCTTGCAAAACACTCGGCAGACCTCCGTGCAGCCTCTAGAACACGATGGGAGATGTTTTTTGTGCTGGCACAGTTTCTCCTTGCCAGACAGAGTGGAAAAGCTTTTTGCTAAGATGTAGACGAGAAGAGAGGCTAAAGACGAAGGTACGGTGCTCTGCAGAGCTAAGCACCGCTCCCGGGCGTCTTTCGGCAGAAGGCGCACACCGCAGAGCACAGTGAGCGGCAGAATCGTCTTTGCGCGAAGAAGCAGCTTCTTCGTCTCCGGGAGCCGGAGAGAGCGGCAACTTCGCAAAGGTGATGAAACAAGCTGTACAACACTGCGATTGTGTGCGCAGCTTGCCAACTGAGAGAAAACAGTACCTGACCACTCTCCTGCCTTTTCTATTCACATGAACATTCGATTGCAAGCTGTTTTGGACAACTTTCTTTCTCTTCTTGCAAAACACTCGGCAGACCTCCGTGCAGCCTCTAGAACTCGATGGGAGATGTTTTCTGTGCTGGCACAGTTTTACCTTGCCAGACAGAGTGGAAAAGCTTTTTGCTAAGATGTAGACGAGAAGAGAGGCTAAAGAAGCACATATGGTGCTTCTCAGAGCTAAGCACAGCTCCCGGGGCTCTTTCGGCAGAAGGCGCACACCGCAGAGCACTGTGAGCGGCAGAATCGTCTTTGCGCGAAGAAGCAGCTTCTTCGTCTCCGGGAGCCGGAGAGAGCGGCAACTTGGCAAAGGTGATGAAACAAGCTGTACAACACTGCGATTGTGTGCGCAGCTTGCCAACTGAGAGAAAACAGTACCTGACCACTCTCCTGCCTTTTCTATTCAGATGAACAGTCGATTGCAAGCTGTTTTGGACAACTTTCTTTCTCTTCTTGCAAAACACTCGGCAGACCTCCGTGCAGCCTCTAGAACTCGATGGGAGATGTTTTCTGTGCTGGCACAGTTTTACCTTGCCAGACAGAGTGGAAAAGCTTTTTGCTAAGATGTAGACGAGAAGAGAGGCTAAAGAAGCACGTATGGTGCTTCTCAGAGCTAAGCACAGCTCCCGGGGCTCTTTCGGCAGAAGGCGCACACCGCAGAGCACTGTGAGCGGCAGAATCGTCTTTGCGCGAAGAAGCAGCTTCTTCGTCTCCGGGAGCCGGAGAGAGCGGCAACTTGGCATAGGTGATGAAACAAGCTGTACAACACTGCGATTGTGAGCGTAGCTTGCCAACTGAGAGAAAACAGTACCTGACCACTCTCCTGCCTTTTCTATTCACATGAACATTCGATTGCAAGCTGTTTTGGACAACTTTCTTTCTCGTCTTCAAAAACACTCGGCAGACCTCCGTGCAGCCTCTAGAACACGATGGGAGATGTTTTCTGTGCTGGCACAGTTTCTCCTTGCCAGACAGAGTGGAAAAGCTTTTTGCTAAGATGTAGACGAGAAGAGAGGCTAAAGACGAAGGTACGGTGCTCTGCAGAGCTAAGCACCGCTCCCGGGCCTCTTTCGGCAGAAGGCGCACACCGCAGAGCACTGTGAGCGGCAGAATCGTCTTTGCGCGAAGAAGCAGCTTCTTCGTCTCCGGGAGCCGGAGAGAGCGGCAACTTGGCAAAGGTGATGAAACAAGCTGTACAACACTGCGATTGTGTGCGCAGCGTGCCAACTGAGAGAAAACAGTACCTGACCACTCTCCTGCCTTTTCTATTCAGATGAACATTCGATTGCAAGCTGTTTTGGACAACTTTCTTTCTCTTCTTGCAAAACACTCGGCAGACCTCCGTGCAGCCTCTAGAACACGATGGGAGATGTTTTCTGTGCTGGCACAGTTTCTCCTTGCCAGACAGAGTGGAAAAGCTTTTTGCTAAGATGTAGACGAGAAGAGAGGCTAAAGAAGCAGGTACGGTGCTCTGCAGAGCTAAGCACAGCTCCAGGGCCTCTTTCGGCAGAAGGCGCACACCGCAGAGCACTGTGAGCGGCAGAATCGTCTTTGCGCGAAGAAGCAGCTTCTTCGTCTCCGGGAGCCGGAGAGAGCGGCAACTTGGCAAAGGTGATGAAACAAGCTGTACAACACTGCGATTGTGTGCGCAGCTTGCCAACTGAGAGAAAACAGTACCTGACCACTCTCCTGCCTTTTCTATTCAGATGAACATTCGATTGCAAGCTGTTTTGGACAACTTTCTTTCTCTTCTTGCAAAACACTCGACAGACCTGCGTGCAGCCTCTAGAACACGATGGGAGATGTTTTCTGTGCTGGCAGAGTTTCTCCTTGCCAGACAGAGTGGAAAAGCTTTTTGCTAAGATGTAGACGAGAAGAGAGGCTAAAGACGAAGTTACGGTGCTCTGCAGAGCTAAGCACCGCTCCCGGACCTCTTTCGGCAGAAGGCGCACACCGCAGAGCACTGTGAGCGGCAGAATCGTCTTTGCGCGAAGAAGCAGCTTCTTCGTCTCCGGGAGCCGGAGAGAGCGGCAACTTCGCAAAGGTGATGAAACAAGCTGTACAACACTGCGATTGTGTGCGCAGCTTGCCAACTGAGAGAAAACAGTACCTGACCACTCTCCTGCCTTTTCTATTCACATGAACATTCGATTGCAAGCTGTTTTGGACAACTTTCTTTCTCTTCTTGCAAAACACTCGGCAGACCTCCGTGCAGCCTCTAGAACTCGATGGGAGATGTTTTCTGTGCTGGCACAGTTTCTCCTTGCCAGACAGAGTGGAAAAGCTTTTTGCTAAGATGTAGACGAGAAGAGAGGCTAAAGACGAAGGTACGGTGCTCTGCAGAGCTAAGCACCGCTCCCGGACCTCTTTCGGCAGAAGGCGCACACCGCAGAGCACTGTGAGCGGCAGAATCGTCTTTGCGCGAAGAAGCAGCTTCTTCGTCTCCGGGAGCCGGAGAGAGCGGCAACTTGGCAAAGGTGATGAAACAAGCTGTACAACACTGCGATTGTGTGCGCAGCGTGCCAACTGAGAGAAAACAGTACCTGACCACTCTCCTGCCTTTTCTATTCACATGAACATTCGATTGCAAGCTGTTTTGGACAACTTTCTTTCTCTTCTTGAAAAACACTCAGCAGACCTCCGTGCAGCCTCTAGAACACGATGGGAGGTGTTTTCTGTGCTGGCACAGTTTCTCCTTGCCAGACAGAGTGGAAAAGCTTTTTGCTAAGATGTAGACGAGAAGAGAGGCTAAAGACGAAGGTACGGTGCTCTGCAGAGCTAAGCACCGCTCCCGGGCGTCTTTCGGCAGAAGGCGCACACCGCAGAGCACTGTGAGCGGCAGAATCGTCTTTGCGCGAAGAAGCAGCTTCTTCGTCTCCGGGAGCCGGAGAGAGCGGCAACTTGGCAAAGGTGATGAAACAAGCTGTACAACCCTGCGATTGTGTGCGCAGCTTGCCAACTGAGAGAAAACAGTACCTGACCACTCTCCTGCCTTTTCTATTCACATGAACATTCGATTGCAAGCTGTTTTGGACAACTTTCTTTCTCTTCTTGCAAAACACTCGGCAGACCTCCGTGCAGCCTCTAGAACACGATGGGAGATGTTTTCTGTGCTGGCACAGTTTCTCCTTGCCAGACAGAGTGGAAAAGCTTTTTGCTAAGATGTAGACGAGAAGAGAGGCTAAAGACGAAGGTACGGTGCTCTGCAGAGCTAAGCACCGCTCCCGGGGCTCTTTCGGCAGAAGGCGCACACCGCAGAGCACTGTGAGCGGCAGAATCGTCTTTGCGCGAAGAAGCAGCTTCTTCGTCTCCGGGAGCCGGAGAGAGCGGCAACTTCGCAAAGGTGATGAAACAAGCTGTACAACACTGCGATTGTGTGCGCAGCTTGCCAACTGAGAGAAAACAGTACCTGACCACTCTCCTGCCTTTTCTATTCACATGAACATTCGATTGCAAGCTGTTTTGGACAACTTTCTTTCTCTTCTTGCAAAACACTCGGCAGACCTCCGTGCAGCCTCTAGAACTCGATGGGAGATGTTTTCTGTGCTGGCACAGTTTCTCCTTGCCAGACAGAGTGGAAAAGCTTTTTGCTAAGATGTAGACGAGAAGAGAGGCTAAAGACGAAGGTACGGTGCTCTGCAGAGCTAAGCACCGCTCCCGGGCCTCTTTCGGCAGAAGGCGCACACCGCAGAGCACTGTGAGCGGCAGAATCGTCTTTGCGCGAAGAAGCAGCTTCTTCGTCTCCGGGAGCCGGAGAGAGCGGCAACTTGGCAAAGGTGATGAAACAAGCTGTACAACACTGCGATTGTGTGCGCAGCGTGCCAACTGAGAGAAAACAGTACCTGACCACTCTCCTGCCTTTTCTATTCACATGAACATTCGATTGCAAGCTGTTTTGGACAACTTTCTTTCTCTTCTTGCAAAACACTCGGCAGACCTGCGTGCAGCCTCTAGAACACGATGGGAGATGTTTTCTGTGCTGGCACAGTTTCTCCTTGCCAGACAGAGTGGAAAAGCTTTTTGCTAAGATGTAGACGAGAAGAGAGGCTAAAGACGAAGGTACGGTGCTCTGCAGAGCTAAGCACCGCTCCCGGACCTCCTTCGGCAGAAGGCGCACACCGCAGAGCACTGTGAGCGGCAGAATCGTCTTTGCGCGAAGAAGCAGCTTCTTCGTCTCCGGGAGCCGGAGAGAGCGGCAACTTCGCAAAGGTGATGAAACAAGCTGTACAACACTGCGATTGTGTGCGCAGCTTGCCAACTGAGAGAAAACAGTACCTGACCACTCTCCTGCCTTTTCTATTCACGTGAACATTCGATTGCAAGCTGTTTTGGACAACTTTCTTTCTCTTCTTGCAAAACACTCGGCAGACCTCCGTGCAGCCTCTAGAACACGATGGGAGATGTTTTCTGTGCTGGCACAGTTTCTCCTTGCCAGACAGAGTGGAAAAGCTTTTTGCTAAGATGTAGACGAGAAGAGAGGCTAAAGAAGCACGTATGGTGCTTCTCAGAGCTAAGCACCGCTCCCGGGGCTCTTTCGGCAGAAGGCGCACACCGCAGAGCACTGTGAGCGGCAGAATCGTCTTTGCGCGAAGAAGCAGCTTCTTCGTCTCCGGGAGCCGGAGAGAGCGGCAACTTCGCAAAGGTGATGAAACAAGCTGTACAACACTGCGATTGTGTGCGCAGCTTGCCAACTGAGAGAAAACAGTACCTGACCACTCTCCTGCCTTTTCTATTCAGATGAACATTCGATTGCAAGCTGTTTTGGACAACTTTCTTTCTCTTCTTGCAAAACACTCGGCAGACCTCCGTGCAGCCTCTAGAACACGATGGGAGATGTTTTCTGTGCTGGCACAGTTTCTCCTTGCCAGACAGAGTGGAAAAGCTTTTTGCTAAGATGTAGACGAGAAGAGAGGCTAAAGACGAAGGTACGGTGCTCTGCAGAGCTAAGCACCGCTCCCGGACCTCTTTCGGCAGAAGTCGCACACCGCAGAGCACTGTGAGCGGCAGAATCGTCTTTGCGCGAAGAAGCAGCTTCTTCGTCTCCGGGAGCCGGAGAGAGCGGCAACTTGGCAAAGGTGATGAAACAAGCTGTACAACACTGCGATTGTGTGCGCAGCTTGCCAAGTGAGAGAAAACAGTACCTGACCACTCTCCTGCCTTTTCTATTCAGATGAACATTCGATTGCAAGCTGTTTTGGACAACTTTCTTTCTCTTGTTGCAAAACACTCGGCAGACCTCCGTGCAGCCTCTAGAACACGATGGGAGATGTTTTCTGTGCTGGCACAGTTTCTCCTTGCCAGACAGAGTTGAAAAGCTTTTTGCTAAAACGTAGACGAGAAGAGAGGCTAAAGAAGCTGGTACGGTGCTTCTCAGAGCTAAGCACCGCTCCCGGGGCTCTTTCGGCAGAAGGCGCACACCGCAGAGCACTGTGAGCGGCAGAATCGTCTTTGCGCGAAGAAGCAGCTTCTTCGTCTCCGGGAGCCGGAGAGAGCGGCAACTTCGCAAAGGTGATGAAACAAGCTGTACAACACTGCGATTGTGTGCGCAGCTTGCCAAGTGAGAGAAAACAGTACCTGACCACTCTCCTGCCTTTTCTATTCACATGAACATTCGATTGCAAGCTGTTTTGGACAACTTTCTTTCTCTTCTTGCAAAACACTCGGCAGACCTCCGTGCAGCCTCTAGAACACGATGGGAGATGTTTTCTGTGCTGGCACAGTTTCTCCTTGCCAGACAGAGTGGAAAAGCTTTTTGCTAAGATGTAGACGAGAAGAGAGGCTAAAGACGAAGGTACGGTGCTCTGCAGAGCTAAGCACCGCTCCCGGGCCTCTTTCGGCAGAAGGCGCACACCGCAGAGCACTGTGAGCGGCAGAATCGTCTTTGCGCGAAGAAGCAGCTTCTTCGTCTCCGGGAGCCGGAGAGAGCGGCAACTTCGCAAACGTGATGAAACAAGCTGTACAACACTGCGATTGTGTGCGCAGCTTGCCAAGTGAGAGAAAACAGTACCTGACCACTCTCCTGCCTTTTCTATTCACATGAACATTCGATTGCAAGCTGTTTTGGACAACTTTCTTTCTCTTCTTGCAAAACACTCGGCAGACCTCCGTGCAGCCTCTAGAACACGATGGGAGATGTTTTTTGTGCTGGCACAGTTTCTCCTTGCCAGACAGAGTGGAAAAGCTTTTTGCTAAGATGTAGACGAGAAGAGAGGCTAAAGACGAAGGTACGGTGCTCTGCAGAGCTAAGCACCGCTCCCGGGCGTCTTTCGGCAGAAGGCGCACACCGCAGAGCACAGTGAGCGGCAGAATCGTCTTTGCGCGAAGAAGCAGCTTCTTCGTCTCCGGGAGCCGGAGAGAGCGGCAACTTCGCAAAGGTGATGAAACAAGCTGTACAACACTGCGATTGTGTGCGCAGCTTGCCAACTGAGAGAAAACAGTACCTGACCACTCTCCTGCCTTTTCTATTCACATGAACATTCGATTGCAAGCTGTTTTGGACAACTTTCTTTCTCTTCTTGCAAAACACTCGGCAGACCTCCGTGCAGCCTCTAGAACTCGATGGGAGATGTTTTCTGTGCTGGCACAGTTTTACCTTGCCAGACAGAGTGGAAAAGCTTTTTGCTAAGATGTAGACGAGAAGAGAGGCTAAAGAAGCACATATGGTGCTTCTCAGAGCTAAGCACAGCTCCCGGGGCTCTTTCGGCAGAAGGCGCACACCGCAGAGCACTGTGAGCGGCAGAATCGTCTTTGCGCGAAGAAGCAGCTTCTTCGTCTCCGGGAGCCGGAGAGAGCGGCAACTTGGCAAAGGTGATGAAACAAGCTGTACAACACTGCGATTGTGTGCGCAGCTTGCCAACTGAGAGAAAACAGTACCTGACCACTCTCCTGCCTTTTCTATTCAGATGAACAGTCGATTGCAAGCTGTTTTGGACAACTTTCTTTCTCTTCTTGCAAAACACTCGGCAGACCTCCGTGCAGCCTCTAGAACTCGATGGGAGATGTTTTCTGTGCTGGCACAGTTTTACCTTGCCAGACAGAGTGGAAAAGCTTTTTGCTAAGATGTAGACGAGAAGAGAGGCTAAAGAAGCACGTATGGTGCTTCTCAGAGCTAAGCACAGCTCCCGGGCCTCTTTCGGCAGAAGGCGCACACCGCAGAGCACTGTGAGCGGCAGAATCGTCTTTGCGCGAAGAAGCAGCTTCTTCGTCTCCGGGAGCCGGAGAGAGCGGCAACTTGGCATAGGTGATGAAACAAGCTGTACAACACTGCGATTGTGAGCGTAGCTTGCCAACTGAGAGAAAACAGTACCTGACCACTCTCCTGCCTTTTCTATTCACATGAACATTCGATTGCAAGCTGTTTTGGACAACTTTCTTTCTCGTCTTCAAAAACACTCGGCAGACCTCCGTGCAGCCTCTAGAACACGATGGGAGATGTTTTCTGTGCTGGCACAGTTTCTCCTTGCCAGACAGAGTGGAAAAGCTTTTTGCTAAGATGTAGACGAGAAGAGAGGCTAAAGACGAAGGTACGGTGCTCTGCAGAGCTAAGCACCGCTCCCGGGCCTCTTTCGGCAGAAGGCGCACACCGCAGAGCACTGTGAGCGGCAGAATCGTCTTTGCGCGAAGAAGCAGCTTCTTCGTCTCCGGGAGCCGGAGAGAGCGGCAACTTGGCAAAGGTGATGAAACAAGCTGTACAACACTGCGATTGTGTGCGCAGCGTGCCAACTGAGAGAAAACAGTACCTGACCACTCTCCTGCCTTTTCTATTCACATGAACATTCGATTGCAAGCTGTTTTGGACAACTTTCTTTCTCTTCTTGCAAAACACTCGGCAGACCTGCGTGCAGCCTCTAGAACACGATGGGAGATGTTTTCTGTGCTGGCACAGTTTCTCCTTGCCAGACAGAGTGGAAAAGCTTTTTGCTAAGATGTAGACGAGAAGAGAGGCTAAAGAAGCAGGTACGGTGCTCTGCAGAGCTAAGCACAGCTCCAGGGCCTCTTTCGGCAGAAGGCGCACACCGCAGAGCACTGTGAGCGGCAGAATCGTCTTTGCGCGAAGAAGCAGCTTCTTCGTCTCCGGGAGCCGGAGAGAGCGGCAACTTGGCAAAGGTGATGAAACAAGCTGTACAACACTGCGATTGTGTGCGCAGCTTGCCAACTGAGAGAAAACAGTACCTGACCACTCTCCTGCCTTTTCTATTCAGATGAACATTCGATTGCAAGCTGTTTTGGACAACTTTCTTTCTCTTCTTGCAAAACACTCGACAGACCTGCGTGCAGCCTCTAGAACACGATGGGAGATGTTTTCTGTGCTGGCAGAGTTTCTCCTTGCCAGACAGAGTGGAAAAGCTTTTTGCTAAGATGTAGACGAGAAGAGAGGCTAAAGACGAAGTTACGGTGCTCTGCAGAGCTAAGCACCGCTCCCGGACCTCTTTCGGCAGAAGGCGCACACCGCAGAGCACTGTGAGCGGCAGAATCGTCTTTGCGCGAAGAAGCAGCTTCTTCGTCTCCGGGAGCCGGAGAGAGCGGCAACTTCGCAAAGGTGATGAAACAAGCTGTACAACACTGCGATTGTGTGCGCAGCTTGCCAACTGAGAGAAAACAGTACCTGACCACTCTCCTGCCTTTTCTATTCACATGAACATTCGATTGCAAGCTGTTTTGGACAACTTTCTTTCTCTTCTTGCAAAACACTCGGCAGACCTCCGTGCAGCCTCTAGAACTCGATGGGAGATGTTTTCTGTGCTGGCACAGTTTCTCCTTGCCAGACAGAGTGGAAAAGCTTTTTGCTAAGATGTAGACGAGAAGAGAGGCTAAAGACGAAGGTACGGTGCTCTGCAGAGCTAAGCACCGCTCCCGGACCTCTTTCGGCAGAAGGCGCACACCGCAGAGCACTGTGAGCGGCAGAATCGTCTTTGCGCGAAGAAGCAGCTTCTTCGTCTCCGGGAGCCGGAGAGAGCGGCAACTTGGCAAAGGTGATGAAACAAGCTGTACAACACTGCGATTGTGTGCGCAGCGTGCCAACTGAGAGAAAACAGTACCTGACCACTCTCCTGCCTTTTCTATTCACATGAACATTCGATTGCAAGCTGTTTTGGACAACTTTCTTTCTCTTCTTGAAAAACACTCAGCAGACCTCCGTGCAGCCTCTAGAACACGATGGGAGGTGTTTTCTGTGCTGGCACAGTTTCTCCTTGCCAGACAGAGTGGAAAAGCTTTTTGCTAAGATGTAGACGAGAAGAGAGGCTAAAGACGAAGGTACGGTGCTCTGCAGAGCTAAGCACCGCTCCCGGGCGTCTTTCGGCAGAAGGCGCACACCGCAGAGCACTGTGAGCGGCAGAATCGTCTTTGCGCGAAGAAGCAGCTTCTTCGTCTCCGGGAGCCGGAGAGAGCGGCAACTTGGCAAAGGTGATGAAACAAGCTGTACAACCCTGCGATTGTGTGCGCAGCTTGCCAACTGAGAGAAAACAGTACCTGACCACTCTCCTGCCTTTTCTATTCACATGAACATTCGATTGCAAGCTGTTTTGGACAACTTTCTTTCTCTTCTTGCAAAACACTCGGCAGACCTCCGTGCAGCCTCTAGAACACGATGGGAGATGTTTTCTGTGCTGGCACAGTTTCTCCTTGCCAGACAGAGTGGAAAAGCTTTTTGCTAAGATGTAGACGAGAAGAGAGGCTAAAGACGAAGGTACGGTGCTCTGCAGAGCTAAGCACCGCTCCCGGGGCTCTTTCGGCAGAAGGCGCACACCGCAGAGCACTGTGAGCGGCAGAATCGTCTTTGCGCGAAGAAGCAGCTTCTTCGTCTCCGGGAGCCGGAGAGAGCGGCAACTTCGCAAAGGTGATGAAACAAGCTGTAAAACACTGCGATTGTGTGCGCAGCTTGCCAACTGAGAGAAAACAGTACCTGACCACTCTCCTGCCTTTTCTATTCACATGAACATTCGATTGCAAGCTGTTTTGGACAACTTTCTTTCTCTTCTTGCAAAACACTCGGCAGACCTCCGTGCAGCCTCTAGAACTCGATGGGAGATGTTTTCTGTGCTGGCACAGTTTCTCCTTGCCAGACAGAGTGGAAAAGCTTTTTGCTAAGATGTAGACGAGAAGAGAGGCTAAAGACGAAGGTACGGTGCTCTGCAGAGCTAAGCACCGCTCCCGGGCCTCTTTCGGCAGAAGGCGCACACCGCAGAGCACTGTGAGCGGCAGAATCGTCTTTGCGCGAAGAAGCAGCTTCTTCGTCTCCGGGAGCCGGAGAGAGCGGCAACTTGGCAAAGGTGATGAAACAAGCTGTACAACACTGCGATTGTGTGCGCAGCGTGCCAACTGAGAGAAAACAGTACCTGACCACTCTCCTGCCTTTTCTATTCACATGAACATTCGATTGCAAGCTGTTTTGGACAACTTTCTTTCTCTTCTTGAAAAACACTCGGCAGACCTCCGTGCAGCCTCTAGAACACGATGGGAGATGTTTTCTGTGCTGGCACAGTTTCTCCTTGCCAGACAGAGTGGAAAAGCTTTTTGCTAAGATGTAGACGAGAAGAGAGGCTAAAGACGAAGGTACGGTGCTCTGCAGAGCTAAGCACCGCTCCGGGCCTCTTTCGGCAGAAGGCGCACACCGCAGAGCACTGTGAGCGGCAGAATCGTCTTTGCGCGAAGAAGCAGCTTCTTCGTCTCCGGGAGCCGGAGAGAGCGGCAACTTGGCAAAGGTGATGAAACAAGCTGTACAACACTGCGATTGTGTGCGCAGCTTGCCAAGTGAGAGAAAACAGTACCTGACCACTCTCCTGCCTTTTCTATTCACATGAACATTCGATTGCAAGCTGTTTTGGACAACTTTCTTTCTCTTCTTGCAAAACACTCGGCAGACCTGCGTGCAGCCTCTAGAACACGATGGAGATGTTTTTTGTGCTGGCACAGTTTCTCCTTGCCAGACAGAGTGGAAAAGCTTTTTGCTAAGATGTAGACGAGAAGAGAGGCTAAAGACGAAGGTACGGTGCTCTGCAGAGCTAAGCACCGCTCCCGGGCCTCTTTCGGCAGAAGGCGCACACCGCAGAGCACTGTGAGCGGCAGAATCGTCTTTGCGCGAAGAAGCAGCTTCTTCGTCTCCGGGAGCCGGAGAGAGCGGCAACTTCGCAAAGGTGATGAAACAAGCTGTACAACACTGCGATTGTGTGCGCAGCTTGCCAACTGAGAGAAAACAGTACCTGACCACTCTCCTGCCTTTTCTATTCACATGAACATTCGATTGCAAGCTGTTTTGGACAACTTTCTTTCTCTTCTTGCAAAACACTCGGCAGACCTCCGTGCAGCCTCTAGAACTCGATGGAGATGTTTTCTGTGCTGGCACAGTTTTACCTTGCCAGACAGAGTGGAAAAGCTTTTTGCTAAGATGTAGACGAGAAGAGAGGCTAAAGAAGCACGTATGGTGCTTCTCAGAGCTAAGCACAGCTCACGGGGCTCTTTCGGCAGAAGGCGCACACCGCAGAGCACTGTGAGCGGCAGAATCGTCTTTGCGCGAAGAAGCAGCTTCTTCGTCTCCGGGAGCCGGAGAGAGCGGCAACTTGGCAAAGGTGATGAAACAAGCTGTACAACACTGCGATTGTGTGCGCAGCGTGCCAACTGAGAGAAAACAGTACCTGACCACTCTCCTGCCTTTTCTATTCACATGAACATTCGATTGCAAGCTGTTTTGGACAACTTTCTTTCTCTTCTTGCAAAACACTCGGCAGACCTCCGTGCAGCCTCTAGAACACGATGGGAGATGTTTTCTGTGCTGGCACAGTTTCTCCTTGCCAGACAGAGTGGAAAAGCTTTTTGCTAAGATGTAGACGAGAAGAGAGGCTAAAGACGAAGGTACGGTGCTTCTCAGAGCTAAGCACCGCTCCCGGGGCTCTTTCGGCAGAAGGCGCACACAGCAGAGCACTGTGAGCGGCAGAATCGTCTTTGCGCGAAGAAGCAGCTTCTTCGTCTCCGGGAGCCGGAGAGAGCGGCAACTTCGCAAAGGTGATGAAACAAGCTGTACAACACTGCGATTGTGTGCGCAGCTTGCCAACTGAGAGAAAACAGTACCTGACCACTCTCCTGCCTTTTCGATTCACGTGAACATTCGATTGAAGCTGTTTTGGACAACTTTCTTTCTCTTCTTGCAAAACACTCGGCAGACCTGCGTGCAGCCTCTAGAACACGATGGGAGATGTTTTCTGTGCTGGCACAGTTTCTCCTTGCCAGACAGAGTGGAAAAGCTTTTTGCTAAGATGTAGACGAGAAGAGAGGCTAAAGACGAAGGTACGGTGCTCTGCAGAGCTAAGCACCGCTCCCGGGGCTCTTTCGGCAGAAGGCGCACACAGCAGAGCACTGTGAGCGGCAGAATCGTCTTTGCGCGAAGAAGCAGCTTCTTCGTCTCCGGGAGCCGGAGAGAGCGGCAACTTCGCAAAGGTGATGAAACAAGCTGTACAACACTGCGATTGTGTGCGCAGCTTGCCAACTGAGAGAAAACAGTACCTGACCACTCTCCTGCCTTTTCTATTCACATGAACATTCGATTGCAAGCTGTTTTGGACAACTTTCTTTCTCTTCTTGCAAAACACTCGACAGACCTGCGTGCAGCCTCTAGAACACGATGGGAGATGTTTTCTGTGCTGGCACAGTTTCTCCTTGCCAGACAGAGTGGAAAAGCTTTTGCTAAGATGTAGACGAGAAGAGAGGCTAAAGACGAAGGTACGGTGCTCTGCAGAGCTAAGCACCGCTCCCGGGCGTCTTTCGGCAGAAGGCGCACACCGCAGAGCACTGTGAGCGGCAGAATCGTCTTTGCGCGAAGAAGCAGCTTCTTCGTCTCCGGGAGCCGGAGAGAGCGGCAACTTGGCAAAGGTGATGAAACAAGCTGTACAACACTGCGATTGTGTGCGCAGCTTGCCAAGTGAGAGAAAACAGTACCTGACCACTCTCCTGCCTTTTCTATTCACATGAACATTCGATTGCAAGCTGTTTTGGACAACTTTCTTTCTCTTCTTGCAAAACACTCGGCAGACCTGCGTGCAGCCTCTAGAACACGATGGGAGATGTTTTCTGTGCTGGCACAGTTTCTCCTTGCCAGACAGAGTGGAAAAGCTTTTTGCTAAGATGTAGACGAGAAGAGAGGCTAAAGACGAAGGTACGGTGCTCTGCAGAGCTAAGCACCGCTCCCGGACCTCCTTCGGCAGAAGGCGCACACCGCAGAGCACTGTGAGCGGCAGAATCGTCTTTGCGCGAAGAAGCAGCTTCTTCGTCTCCGGGAGCCGGAGAGAGCGGCAACTTGGCAAAGGTGATGAAACAAGCTGTACAACACTGCGATTGTGTGCGCAGCTTGCCAACTGAGAGAAAACAGTACCTGACCACTCTCCTGCCTTTTCTATTCACATGAACATTCGATTGCAAGCTGTTTTGGACAACTTTCTTTCTCTTCTTGCAAAACACTCGGCAGACCTCCGTGCAGCCTCTAGAACACGATGGGAGATGTTT